>NW_019091257.1:0-20264 GCF_002217175.1 Folsomia candida | reverse complement strand
GAGTACCCCCATTATAAGCTAAAGTTTTAACGTGCTACTGTATTTAGTCACGAATGTATAAATTATTTTAGCACCTTTAATTGAAGTTATTTTGAAAACAACTTTGTTTTTTTAACTTTTTAACAATTTAATAGAACAAATTATTCCAAAAAATTGCACCATTTTTATATTTTGTGTCCTCTAGAAATTAGACATTGTCCTGGAACGGAGGAAATGGCGGTATTGCAATGTTGGACTCGATCTCTTACTCATTTCCGGAGAGGTGGTGACTAAACGACAGAACGACTTGCCATTGTGCAACCCAAAGCAGACAACGACGACCCCTCCTCCCAACTACACCCGAGGTCACTGTGACGACCCCCTTCCAACTACGCCCGAAGTCACAACGACGACCCCAACACACGGAACAGACAACGCAGAGTAGTGTCACCTCAGTCATCCCGACTTCGATCGTGTTCATCTGTTCAGTTATCGCAAGGATGGGCCATTTTTAAATACTTGATTCAATTTAGTTTTTCGCTAACAAAAGTTTATTTGAGGTTAAGAATTGATTTTGTATTATTGGTGCAAATAAATATGCTACATAAAGGGTGTTAATAAAGTCCGATCCCATGCATTTTTTGGAGCGTGGTTGTTACAAATTCAGCTGGAACTTTTGAACCAGTGAAGTTATTTATTTCAAATTTTTACCATGGGAGGAACAACTAAACGTGTAAGTCATGAGCATCTTAGAGTTGAGATACAAACATTGCATCAGCAGGGGCTTAAACCTACAGAAATTGTGCAAAAATTGGGCTGCAGCCGCAGAACTGTTTGGAAATGGAAGAATAAAAATTTTGTCCACGACAAAAAGCGACCAGGGCGACCCAGAAAGGTGTCACCTACCACAAAAAGAATGATTAAAAACAGACTTTGCAAGAAAACCGGTAGTTCATTACGTAATTGAGCAAGGGAGTTAAATGACTCAAAACGCTATAAAGAGAAGAAGAAGCAAATTAACTGTGTGACCGTGCAAAAATTTGTGAAAACTACGAAGTGGGGTCACACAGCTTACAAACTAACCAAAAAAACCTCTCATGTCACAAAAATATATCGATGACCGTCTGAAATTTGAAGAACTCCTTCAGAAAAGTGCCCATTTGAGTGAAAAAAGACTTGGTGAAGAATTGCGCAGTCACATCCTTTGGACTGACGAATCTATTATTGAACTATATCCAAAATTGAACCAACAAAATGTTCGTTACAGGACAGAAAACAAATCGGATGTACCATCAAGAGCGATCCCAAAATTCGGGCTTAAAGTTATGGTAGCGGGTGGATTTTGTGCACGTTGCGTGACCCCTCTACATATATCATACCAAAAGGCCAATCAGTCAATGCAAAGCATTATATGGAAAAAATATTACCTATCTATTTCGATAGCATGGGGAACAAGGAAATATTTCCGAATGAAAGAAAAATAGTTTTCATGCAGGATGGTGCTATAGCCCATACAGCAAAAGCGAGTTTGAGTCTCATCAAGACGCAAGTTTCAACGGTCTGGAGCAAGGGGGTGTGGGCCGCTAACGGCCCAGATTTGAATCCCCTGAAGAACCAGTGGTCCATACTTAAGGAAAATGTATACAAAGAGCCACAACCCCGGACGAGGGAAGAGCTAGTAAAAAAAAGTTCAAGATGTATGGAATTCGATTTCCAGAGGCACATTGGAAAAATTAGCACAGAGCCTTAAACAAAGAGTTGAGGGCATGGTTAAAGTAAATGGTAACAAGACCAAATACTAAGGTAAATATGTCGAACATTTTTTGTAAGTATCACGGGTAGTTTTTTTTATACTAGCCTTCACTTTTTTAAGGAAAAATGGGATCGGACTTTTTAACACCCTTATTTAGTTTTAATTTATTGAAACTTCATCATTTAATTAAATACAAAAATTGGATAACGTAAATTTATTATATCTTAATAATAAACATAAGAAATTACACGTAGTAAGTACACTGTCACCAAGCAAGAGCTTTGTTTCCAATACGAATAACAATAGTGTAACATACAAAACAAAATTCGACTCAAATCTCAAAATTTTTGAAAATTCTAACACTAACGAGTAACAACAGGGTCTTATCAGGTTTACCATTTAGGGGTGTTGCTTTTGTACTCTCTTGATTACTGGAGATGCTCGCATTTCTTAATATCTTATTACTCTATAATATAGAGTCTATATCAGTACACGTAGTGCGTTGTGCCTCTGCTGCATATTTATGTATTGGTATGCGCCTCAATCCATCCATCACCTCTGTCCTTAGAAACTGAAACGATGTGTTCGAAATTTGAAATTCCGATTGTTGGCTCTTTGAAGCCAGAAAATGAAATTGATGTCCCCAGATATAATTACGTAAAATGATATTAGATACAACAACCATTATTCATGTGAAAAACATATGTATGCATCTCGATGGGTAAATTAATGCCGATATCCTATCGAACACGACTGCCTTCGCCTTGTCAGTTCCATCCGTCCCTCTGCGATATCAGTCACATAGAGATTCTAGATAGCTCGAAATCATTTTTTGTCTCCATTCTCTGTGATTTCCTATCAAGTCCTCTATGATATCGATCAAATGTCTCTCCTTAAAATCCAGACTAATTTGCTTGAGCTTATGATTTAATAGTGTACATTCAGCATGCCTGGAATTTCTTACATGAATTTGGAAGTGTTCTCCCCACTAATTTTCAAATGTTCTCTGAAAACAGGGAAAATTCAATTTTTTCCAATTTTTTTGCTACACTGAAGGTGGTCAATATTAAATTGAATTCTGTTAATTATTTGATTTCTATGATTATCATGTGTAAAAAGTATGATTTTAACTTGCTAAGGTCGATGTGATGTAAATTGACTGATTTGAGTAACATCATCGTTCATTTTATCATTATTGGCTCACCCTGCGTAGCACGGGAGCTATTGAATTCTCGTGTCCGTCTGTCTGTCTGTGTGTTCACACTAGTTTTTTGCATCAATTGATGCTAATTAATAAGTCCCTGCTCCAGTTTTACAGGACTACTGGTATCAAACAATCGTTAATGCAAATGGTGCAAGTTAATTCAGCGAATAGATCGAGATAGGACTATAATTTTGGAATACGTAGCACCGTTAGTACGCGAGCAATTGGTTATTAAAAATAATGCGTACAATTAGGCCATCTATTCCCCTCCAAAAATTATGTCAAAATTCTGTTCTATTTGTTCGATTATCTGAACCATTGGCGCTAAAATATATATAAATTTTACAATAAATAATTGGGAACTGGAGTACTATACGCATCAATAATGCAAAATGATCCCGTTGGTCGCAAATATTGCATAGTGGTGCCAAATAATGCCGGATTTTAAAAAAAATATTTTTCCGTTTATATTGCACTATTGGTGCAAGAATCTATGAGAGTTGTAATCTATTTTGTCGACTTATTCGTACCTTTGGTGGAAAGTTATATGCAAATCATTATGACAGGGTGAGCTACTTCTAACGTTACTACGGTTTATTAATAATTTTTAGTTGAATATCTGTCCCTATTGAAAAAAAAATCAGTATTTTCTCCAAGTGTTCTCCCCGCATTGCGGTTGGTGGGGTAAGAAATTCCAGGCATGGTACATTGTAGACTACAATTTGTAGTAGATTACATTACACTGACCTGACTCACATCACACCTAGCACAGTTTCTGCATGCACCTCTACATTTGATGCACGTAAAAGCAGTAAAATTACTCCTTTTAACCATTTGCTAATTCCCTGCATCGTGGATCCTAGCGCCCGCGATTTTCCATCGGTCCTCTGCGATATCGATCACATACAGATCCTAAAAAGCTCCGATATGTATTTTCCAAACTTGTGACATTTGTACATATTTTTGTCTGACCAAAAGATTACATTTCTCTAGTCAAAATTTGTCTATACTGAACATTGAGCTAAAATATTTTGCTTGATGTGCAGCAGCAGCTACACAAATAAGATCTTTGCATACACACGCATCGAATCCCTGGCTGCAGCGACATATGTACAAATTTATGTATGTACATATGCATAGATATGTACATATTTGCAATACAATGAGAAATTCCATTTCAATGAATCTCAAGCGGTAATAGATACATAATTTTTCGACTGATTGTGTTTACAGATCTTGTTTAACTGGGCTACAATTATTACTGCTACGATTTTAGATAATTTTTGACAGATGACCAAAAGAAATTACTTAAAAACTAACATTAAATGAATTAGTCAAATTACGCAGTCTTTTCATTTCGCAAGTCTAACTTGTAGATGTTGGGTGTCTACGTTTAGGTAATTTGGGCAAATAATTTCTTATCCAAATGTGTGGAAAAAGTCAGGTAAATGTGTTGAGTGATTTATAATATAGTAAAAATGTACGAAGTCTGTTAATCCTTTCACGTTCAAATCAAATCATAAATATTCATGCTGCATAAAATTAGGATGGCAATGATCACTTGAATGGTTGCGGAAATAACTTCCCGGATTTTGCCCGACTTTCACCCGTCTTCCAAAATAAAAAACTTTTTGGTCATGATGAAGTACCCCATTTTCAAATCTGTCAAAAAAGTAACATTAGAAAAAATGTTTTGATATTCACATAGCTTTTATGATGTAGAACATACAGTAAGAAGTGAAATTTACCTGGTGACACTTGTTGGTGTATGTCATCCAGAGTGTTTGGTATTTCCAAGTCGGTTGACGAATATGATTTTGGTTGCTAGCAAAAGATTACATATTCATTAGTTGCATTTGCATGACTTCATCGCGTCAGGAATGTACACTTTCATAAAAATTGAAAGGTACGACAACTAATTAGCTGGATGATTTTACTATTCTGCAAATTCGAGACTTTGAGAGGCATGTGATCGATAGGGTCAAATCGTCGGAGCAGATGCTTTATGTACATGCGGTCCCTGACTAAAGTACAATGGGTAACTAACTACAATGACCTTGACACTTACAACATATTGATGAGAAATAGCACTGCGAATGTGCTCGGGTAGTGGTGGTTCGTGTCAAACTGGATAAACTGCACAAGGAAACATCAATATTATGCAAGGAAAATATATTTTATATAACATGTTCGGTACAAACCTTTCTGAGCTTCATCCTACCAATTATGTCACTCTTAAAAAAATGGAATTTTCGAAAGTATATATTTTTATACTTTGAGAGATGCAACAAGTAAAAATCCAGAAAATGTGTCCAGTTGGCCGATGCGAGTGATGAGGAGTAAATACGAGGAGAGATAAAAACGGCGTCCTTCCCGTCCGAAAATATGTAGAGGCAAAAATCCTATAGAGATGCGTGGGCATAAATTATCAATTTATCGAGTTTCTCCCAGCAAAGATCTTTCGCCAATGTCGACCCAGTTCTGTCCTTCCGTTCGGCTTTCTTTCACTCAAAACTTGCTAAATGTCGGCCTACCTCGTCCATTTCGCAGACCGAGTTCGTTAGCAACAGGTTGGCAACAACTCGGACCATCCATTATTTTCAACTCCACTTTCACCTCTCATCCCAGATTGTCACTCCACCAAAGAATTCATACTCACTACATTCCTACATGAAGATGAGATTCTCTACCTCAGCTATGCAAATATGCACGAGAAATAAAGTTGGATATTAAGCATCAGCTTGAGCATGTCTTTCATAGTTTTTCACAACACTCTGCCCTGCACGTCCCCGTTGACATGAAAATCTGGATGTAAACGTTTGTCATAGATACATATCTCTCTGCCTTAGTTTTTTCAATTAATATAAATCATCTTTTAACCTTTGTGCCATACATGCTAAATGTTTTAATCTACATCTTACATGTTTTATGTGGACTATTGTGGACATGAGTCACAGCAAGCTGTGACTTGGGCTGAGACCAGAAATTTTTCATGAACCTACATATGGGTCCCAAAGTTTTACAAATTCTGCAATTATCTCACTACGAAATTCCGTTTTTGGGAACATCTTAGTTTAGTCACAAACAACCTCATGTAAGAAAATCGTTAGAAACCTGTATACCTTCTCATTAAAGAGTATTAGTATGTTGATGGTTCAACCTATTTTAGAAATAATTTTTAAATGTGCTTCACATATAAGGTAACATTTCTTAGTTAACATTTTAAAATTTGTATATGCAGTTGCTTTCAGTCCTTGAAAAAAACAAGGTTTGAATGTATGTAAATGGAGTTATTGCCATTTTAATGCAACCTATTTGCTCTATAATTTGCTTATATTGGTCTTTTTCTATGTCAAATCATATTAGATCCTTACTCAATATTTGTTCAGAATCCCATCCACTATTTTATTTAACTCTTTATGCAAGTGTGTGATTTGCAATAATTAATTATACCAGGATAAAATTATCGGTCCAGTGTGTAACTAATTCGTCTGAATTTATACGGTGATCTTTACCCGTGCCATGTGTGTGATTGCATGGTCTCTGGTTCGATCCGTGTACGTGACAAGTAAATCATAAATGAAGTGTAAGTTGCTAATTATTTACATATTCTTCTAGAAGCGTGGCATTTACTTTGAAATTAATTAAAAACGACACTAGTTGATATTTGATGTGAGCATCCAAATACTAATCAAATCTAGTAAATAAGTAAGCTTACATCACATCCTTTAATTACATATACATACGTCTAATTTAGAATTGATAAGCAAATTTTTAATGCGTAGTTGCGGCTTTGCTAAAGCGATACGAGAACAAAACACTATTCTCAAACCGGATTAAATTTGTTATTATTATTATTCTAATTTTATTTCGGGAATAAATAGCAGACGACGCTGGAACGGACCGGCACAGCGTCTTCTTTCGTTGAGCTGGTAATGATAAAATCTAATTACATAAAGAATACTGGAAATCAACTTTGAAAAGGTGCATATTTTTGCAAAATATAAATTAAGAAGAAATACATAGCTAACAATGGTTGAATTTTAGTAGGGATGAGCCTGTTGAAGCGTCATTGTGGACCACCATTTGGAATTGTGGTTATCCTTCACCGACCTCCAGTTCCAGCCGTGTCATTCTGCGGACCGATTAGAAAACCAGTTTCGAGCGAAGGGTCGAAATCGCATTTCCATTCGTGGAGAGAAGGAAGCTTGAAGCAGGTGAAAATGAACAAGGCCGAGTATCAGGAGTGGATCAAGGGAAAGTAGTCGCCCAATAGGGAAGACTTTCCACTAATTTAGAGATTGGATGACGAATTATGGACTAGTTGAAGTTTGAATCATTCAAACGCTACAATACTTGTTCTGAAATTTTATGTTCAAATTTAAATTATGGAACTGTTTGTAATTAACATATTTCGCATGTTGGTTTCAAATAGTTTCTAAATAAATGTATTTCAAATTGAAATTTTTTCATAAGTTGGCATATTATTTTATAGACATTTGAAGTGTGACAAATTTTTACTTTGTTTCTGAATTTTTTACAATTCATGCTAATTTATCCTCAGATACTTATGTACAAGCAGTATGTCTCCTTTCATATCAGAACAGAAACAATAAGGTGAAATTTCCCTATCTAAAAAAATCGATCGATTGCATAAAAGTTAAAACTTTTTGAGAATAGAAAAGTATCTACTTTTGACCTTCTTGAAGGGCAAAGCACGACACCACTGAATGACCTTCCACAAAGTTTCGGGTTTAGAGTATTTCATATTTATACAATCATTTAGTTATCACAACCACATGTACTTATTTAAATAGAAGTTCAAATTTCGAACAGTGGGTGCATAAACATGGTAGCAAGCGGATTCTTAAGTATGATATGTGTAGATTATACACATATTTAAATAGTTTATCTTAAGCCAAAGTTAAAAGATGAAGCGCAATTACAATCAGACATGAGATATGCTATTGAGTCTGTGTGAACTATTAGTTCTGCTCGTCAAATGCAACGTCTCGTTCTAATGATTTGCAATGCACTTTACTGATTAAAATAGTACACTTACAAGTATTGTATTCTTTCGTTACATAAAATTCGCAAATTTTGACCAATTTCCAACATTTGTTGGTGTATGCACGGAAGTTTCTCATTAAATATCATGATACATGCATACATATATACGCAATCAGTCATGTAAATTTAGAAAAAAATGATATTACTCAAACTACGAAATATCGATTATGTTCAAATACACAAGTGCTTGCACACGCAACTTTCGCGAACTTAACTTTGTCCTTCTCGCCAATTTCAAGGAGACGCCATCGACACCTAAGCTTCAGTGGATGGCCAGTCGGAATCCATACCCTCCACTGCATCCGCTTATGTCTGCATTTTTAAACCGATTGATTAAGTCGTAGGCAAATTTAAGAATTACAAAAATTTTCAATTTCACAGAATGAAGTTCACCTTTGACATCGACATAACATGTTTTTCCATTCGACAAATGAAATTGTTAGCAGCGGTAAGTGATTCGACATGTAATTAATTTTATGTTCATTTTAAGCAATCAGTTCATGTTTAAAATTAATTTTCACAGATCCTCGGCATACTTATCGTCTCGCTGGTCCAATTCTGCTGGAGCGGTCCACCAACAATTTTCTTTTTCACGTTCACCCTTCTGTCACTCACTCTCACTTTGGTTCTGCTCCTGGGGGAGGCGTGTCGGTGGAAAAGATACTGTTCTGATTTGGACAACGTTGTGAGTATTTAACACAAAATCATGACACATTTATGTATGTACATGGGGGAGGATATATCAAAATGGTGTATTTATTACTGTAAAGGAGCTGGGATTCTTCCTCTGTGGAGGATTAGCTCATATCCTGTGTGCCATCTTGATGGTCGCTCTGAAGGGCAACCGGTGGGAGGGGTCATATTCATATGATCAAAACACAATGAAGAACTCGATAACAGCATATGTTTCCGTATGCATGAAGAATCTAATTACCGCTAGCTTAAAATTTAACCATGCATCTTTAACTTTATGACGAATTAATTTCAGGTGATTGGAATACTGAATGGAATATTGTACCTGATAATTGCTGCTAGAACGTATCGGTGCTCAGGAACGAGGTCAGACAACGACGACTGTGAAGAACTGGCAGCCAGCAGCCCGATCCATGTCATCTACGGAATTGGGCGTACGGACACAATTTCGTCCGCACAAGTGGGTCCACCCCCACCGTACGCTGATGCAGTGCAAGCCCAACCTACGCAATTCATGTGATAGAGTAAAAGCTGCATTTTTATTTAATTTGGAGATTAATTACATGACACAATCAAGTTCTGGCAATTTGATCATTTAGTATTTTAAAGTAAGAACGCATTAAAAACAATGTCAATTTATTAGAAATATTGTCATTAGTTTTATGGAACTATTGTGAAAAGCTAAACCTTAATTACAAGACACAAGGTTATCATGTCTGACCAACCATCGGTCACAATGTGCGTCACAAAATTTAGCATCAACAACGCAAATTAGTCTTGCAATTATATTTGAATAAGCTGGCAAACGTGGTACAAAGAAATACATACGAATAAAATATGCATGATGATGCCTGCGTGAAAAAGTTTTGCATTCAAGAGGGGTTTGTCTGGACACGGAAGGTTCCAATTTAACGAGGATACATGGAAAATAAATTTGAGCCTATGTGACAATCATTTGTCTCGAAGCATATCTCAAAAATCGGTTGGGTATTGATTACACTCCACAAAGAAACCGAAGCCATTGGTTCAACTACATTGCAAAATATTTATTTCCCTACATACAGTAATTCTAAAGTAGTTTATGCTATCATCCACTTTCTAATGTGGGAGATTTTTACCCAAGTACAAAATTGCATACTTTGAGCAAAATAATATGTATGTATGTATTGTGCATTATTCTTCATATCTCGCCGAGTTTTGATTGACCAATTCGTAATTAGATTTTACAAATGAAATTAACATTTGAAGTGCATTTTGATTCCTACACCGTGCAACAAATGAAGTTTGTGACAGTGGTGAGCTTAAAATTTGACGTGTCCAGTTTATTTCAAATGGGTGGGTTAACTTTTAATTTTATTACAGGTTATCGGAGCAAACATCGTCACACTGATCCCATTCTTCTGGGAGGGAGCCTCCTCCTACACCGTCCTTTATTTTGTCGTCGCTGTTTTCTTGCTCATAATAGATTTCACTTTTCTCGTGGGTGATGCATTCATTTGGAAGATTTCATCCAGCGATATGAAAAATATGGTAAAAACAATTATCTTAAGAATTAAAAGTATTTATGCATAATTATTATGACAAACGGATAAGCCATTAATTTACTTGTTAGGAGATTGGGCTATTCACCTTTGGAGGATTAGTTCACCAATTATGTTCTATTCTGATGCTGGCCCTTGAGAGAGGAAAGAGCACTGATTGGAATGATAACAAGCATATGAGTTCTTTACAAATTTACGTCGCTGTAGGTTAAATTAATTTTATTAGGGGGATATTAAAATAATCAAAAATTACTCTGTGCTGGATACATGCGAATGGAATTCTTAATGGGTTCATACACTTGGCAGTTGCTCACGGAATTTACACCTTGGATCGTCTCTCCACCGGGAGGCCTGGCGTCAGGTCGGAAGAATCTGCAGTGGCGTGCTCATCAAGTCAAAGATATCGTGCTAGGAATATTGATCTTCTGTTGATTCGCCTACCCAGTGCTCCGCCGACATACTCGGATGCGATGCAAGATCCGCATTCGACAATTATGTAGATTTCAGTACATAGGCACATACATATGTAGACGTGGATTTTCAATTTTCTGAATTTAAGTGCATGTACGTATGTATTTATGACTTTTAAAAGTTTAGAGGATTTGCAGTTTCAGTTTTGCATGCATATGAGTAACTCGTAAGTAGCAATGCAGTAAAAGACGAAAGTCTTGAAGATCTCCCCTTTTATGTCAAGTTTGAAATCAATATATCATTAATTGATGCCATGCAAATATATAAATTATGTAAAGTGACATGGACAGATTATTTTATGATCTCATTTTCCAAACGCACTCCCATAAATGTCCTCGGCACCTCCACTTCCGGCGTTCTTGGCAGCACAGTCCTTGCAATCTGGTGGAGGGATGCACTTGGAAGTGTCGTCCACGGAATGCATGTCGGACGGGCAGACGTAAATGATTTGAAAGTACCCTCCCGTGACGGGATTAATCTTGCATTTCATGAAGTAATTGTTCTCTCCTTGGATGAGCATGATGCCTTCTTCTTTACAAAAAGGGGCAGTTATTTTGATTATCTCATCGGAGGAAGCCTGAGACGCAGGGTGGGCCGCTTGGGGATGAGCCTTGACTTTATTATGGGCCCGAAGAGCACGTTTCTGCAGAGTTTTTCTGTAAAATATGTATAAATGTTTGCAAAATAAGGTTGTCGACATAGATACATAAATTTATGCGCGTACTCAGCAAAAGTAGTGGGAGCAAGTCCAAGGCTTCTTTTTGCTCGGGAATTTTGACCAGCTTGGTTCCCATGATAACTTGATCCGGAGACAAATATGTCCTAACAAAGTAAATTTAATTAGTTGTATTTCCTCTAAAAATAAACTTCCCAAAGTAAATTGCGTCCCTCGAAGACGACTTACGGAAGACAATGTTATGACAACAAGGAAGCAAAAATATAGCGTCCAACCCATATTGACGGTGGTATTATAATGAACTTGTGGATTAGAAATGTTTATTAAGTATTTAATTTAATGGGGAACAAGTTTTTAAATCAATCTACATCCACACATATGCATGTAAAAGAATGCACTTTGCAAATTTGTGCTAAAACTTAATGTGACGTGAGTATGTAAAGTAATTGTTTTTAATGCATAAAGTTTTTATTGGCCGAATTACCATATGACTACGTCCTTGCAGAACAATCAATAGCTTACGGATCTTGCAGGCTTTCACACTTTAAGTTGTTTAAGTTCTCTTTGTTTCGATATATTTTTACATGTCTTTCATGAAAATATTAAAATAATACAAACTAAAACACTGCACATTTAGTGCATTGTATTTAGTGCATTGTAAGGCATAAGACAGCTCCGTACTGATATTACCTAATATATTTTTTTGTGTAAGGTACAGACGCTGCTTATACATACATACATCTGTACTTATAAACATATTTGCATCTGCATTTGACATCTTTATTTCAAAGAAAAATATATGAACAATGAAAACATACCTATTTAATACGCTAGAAAACGCTAAATGCATACATATATAAACATATGTAATTACTTATGAAGGTATGTGGAAATCAATTTGATTGGTAATGCCTAATTGCAGGTGCATGGTTTGGTTCATTGGTCATTGGTAAAATATTATATGAAAATCAATAGATGTTTTTTCTAAGTTATCAATGATAATATTTTGACTCTGACCTTTCTTAACCAAATACACATTAAATTTATGCTTAGCTTTTTTGGATTACTCATGTACATCATTTAGTATATATTATGTTGACGTGGAACAGAGCAACGAACGAGTAATCTCTTAATCTCAACTTCAGTATCATTTCATATACTCATCCTTTGCAATTTTAGGTTTACATAGATGAATATTTGTTTTTTCGGCTTTTTATAAACAAGTCAACGTGGGCCATTGCAATGGATATGTTACTTGTTGATGTTTATAAAGTGTGTAATTTTCAGGTATGCTTTACTATAATATTTCATTGTCCCGGTAAATATTTAGTTGTCCATTTCAATTTGTTATTATTTATCCACCGTAAATTAATGTAATCAAGCTTCTGGATAATGGTCATGGGATATGAACACTTCAAGCTTTTTTTACGACGCATCAGAATTGCCACAGTATAAAAAGAGATCCCTAACTCCTTCCTGAACAGAACGGAAGAAGCCGAGGAAGCTAAAATTATTCAAACCAGTACATGTTGACATCAGTAACAGGTAAAAATTTGATAATTTTCAAGAAACATTTATAGAAATAGAACCGGTTGACGACTGATACTCAAATTATATTCTGTAGTTTTCTTCGTACCATATTCCGAACATCTACATATTTCATTTCGACTACCAACAATCCTGAAAAATATGAAGTGGATAATCCCTCTCGTTTTCTCGTGTTTTTATTTCGTCGGCGGGACTCCGTACATCCCTGAAAATAAAATTACGGTGGTCATTGCCAACGCTACGCAACAGGAGTGCAATGACAGACCGATCATTTTTACTTGTGACTACTACATGCCTCCACACCTAGGGGGCCCTTGCCTTTCCCGATGCTGGCATAATTCATGGGAAACACGTGACAATTGGTGCAGCATGAATGGACATTGGGAAAGACGTGACAGTTTTAAAGCTCCATGGTTTATGGGGGGGACCTGCTTCTGCTGTGATTGCCGGGGCCCAGAAAGTGAGAGATGTTGATAGGTATAAATAATTATAAGTAAGTGGATAGACGAAGTCTCGTATTTTCGTCTTCCTATTTGTACATAAATTTGTAACTAGCTAAGCAAAAAATTCAATAAGATTGAAAATAATTCGATTCAAATACATACTTAATCGCAAAAAGAGAGTTGATATCCATTACTATAAATTATTTGATAATTATAACAGCTTGTTAGGTTCAGGTGGTGAAGTCAAAATTATTCTACAATAAATAAACAGATTCACAATTTGACGCCCTTGTACAGTAATTCGGTGCTTGACGTATGTATAAAAAGGTTTTCTCGTTAATGCATTACCTGATGTATTTGTATTGATTCTTGTAATAATAATGAATTAAGTGAGCTGGTTGAGTTTAGTTTGTGTGTGTACATAGTTTAGTTTGGTCAAGGATTTTGCATAGGCTGGATTCCGTTGAAAATGGTGTACAAAATTAACCAAAAACTTTTCGTAATGAGGAACACAATTAATTTTGTACCATCCTTTCGTTCATACACATTTCTTTATTACCAAGCGTTCTCAAAATTTGCATACTACACTTTACTCGCCCCATGTTCCATGAAAATAGAAGACAATTCTCTAAAGGTCGTGTCAAACAGGTTTCAAAAGGTGTGCAATAATTTTTGACACTATCAGAGCAGAAAAATTACCAATTATTCATTTTCAACCAAGGTCCTCTGCATAGTCCTCCACATTTACATGATTTACAAACAACTCTCTCAAAATTGGATCATGTTACAGAACGTGGGACACGTTTTAAAAAATCCACCTCTTTTATATCAAATCGCAACAGCGCTATCACCCACTTTGAGCATGTTCGTATTTTTGCATTTATGTTGGACATCACGAAAAGGGCTGGATTTCTTGTACCACTCTTGTTTTAAAGGGGCAGGATATCATACTGGGTACAGCTTTTCGGTAATATTTAACAAATACATACTTCAACAAGTGAGAAATAAGTTAATAATAATTTCTGAAATTTACAGAACATTGCGAAAATGTTTGCACTCTTATCAGTGAGCATGTTGGTAACATTTGGAGGGGAATTGAATTATCCACTATTCAGTGTCTTAAAACGACGAGAGTTTTATGATGAACCTGTCGTTCTTCTACGCTACGTTACAGCAGATATCACAGCTTTGAGGGACATGATGCAAACAGTGATATGTCCAAGTCTCGTATTTCTGTTATTTTTTTACGATTCGATTTTCCGTTTTACAACAATGCTGCATCTTTCTTTCTTGACGTGCTACGTGATAAAACGGATTGGAGACGAGGTACAAGATTATTTAGAAGACGAAAAAAATTCTTTGCCGTGTGAAAAGGTATTAATTTCTGAGTACATGTTTATAAAGGAATATTGATGATGCTGTTTAATGAATGTCCATATTTTCTAAATAGTTCATTGAAATGTACGACATAATAGTACAGCTAATTGGTGACATTAATGAGTCATTGGGGGTCTTGGTGCTGGCAACAATAGTGAACACGCTGTCATTTTTCAGTCAAGCCTTGACGACGGTGCTAGACTCGGAAAAGCAATTGTGGGATCGCCTCTATGTCATTGGAATTGTCAGCTTTTTCGGAATATTTGTAGGATTTGCTGCTCAAGGAGCTGATCGTGTAAGTGTTTTAAACGGATAAAAAAGTGGCTACTTAAAATTCACTTGTTGAAAATCACTTAGCTGGAAAATATTGAAGGATTTGTTTCCCGTAAAAAACAAGATCCCGATTACAATGAGAACAGAGCGTTGCAATTAATGATACCCAACATGACAAATAATCCGCTCGGACTTAAAGCTTTCAAATTCAGGATTTCTTATGGATTTATCGTTTCAGTAAGATTATTAATGTGTGAATAACGTTAATTTTTTAGGTTTACGATCTAATAATAATTTTGTGCAGATTTTCAGTACAGCAGTGACATACTTTATTATACTGCTACAGTTCTCCACGTCCTCAGATAAACAGTAAAC
This sequence comes from Folsomia candida, assembly GCF_002217175.1. Taxonomy (NCBI): domain Eukaryota; kingdom Metazoa; phylum Arthropoda; class Collembola; order Entomobryomorpha; family Isotomidae; genus Folsomia; species Folsomia candida. Next base: position 4,861 of record NW_019091257.1, on the reverse strand, counting down.
CTTATGCGAGCATATATATCCTAAGCACTTGTCAATTAGTGAGAAACTCCAAAATTGGTACTTTTGTATTGTATTTAGATACACCATCAAATCAATCGCATCAATAAATAATGACAAGATAATACGTAGATAATTAATTTTTCATTTGAAATAGGGTCCTCTGGTTACTTGTGGGGGTTGGGATTTAGTTAAAATCAAAGGAGAGTGATAGAAACCTTGATCTGCTGAAGGTTTCATTAAGATCTCAGATTTAATAAAAACAATCCTCATTTGTTGATAACCAACCTACCTGGATTTGATTTTCCATTTTCCATAATGCTTACGTTTTGGCTTAGGATTTTCAATTTTTCTGCCAAAAAAATGTTCAAACCGTTGTACATTTTCTATTGTTGTAACAATGTATAGAAAAGGTACGTACAGCAACATATTTGCGAGATTTTAAAAATTCGCCAATCGAAATCACTCGAATATTAAGCACGTGGCGTATTCGCCAGAGGGCGATTGCAATGAAAGTTTGTAATTTACTTTCAATCTTCCATTATTAAATTGTTTATCCAAAAGTACGCGTAGAAAAGTTATCGATTCAATTCCATTATGTCGACATTGCATCTTCGCCCACTCTGTGAATATTTGCACAACGTAATTGCACATCACCCAGCAAGTATATAGAAATATTATTGGACGCTGGTCTTACATAGTTTTCCATGGAGCATCTCCAGTTTTTTGGGAGAAATTTTTCCGATAGAATAATTCAGGGTACAGCCATGTGAAATCAAATAAATAAGTAAAAGTAATTTCACTGTAAATTAATAATCACATTCTTATCGGTCTCGAATCTATAGTTTCATTGCCTCAAAAATGGTCAGATCTACAGAAAACATTGTAACCAACTCACAAATTCTTACTAATCCACCACAAAATATGCAGAATGTTTTTCTTGGATTGAAATACTTGTGCAAATTTTCCTATTTGACTGGTTCATTTCCGGTGAGAGGTGGTTTTAAAACGGGAAAATTGTTCATGGATTTCACTGCCAAGAAGTTTTCTTGGTCATTTTTCTTTAGGTAAGTAAGTATTTTACATATGACTTAAATACCTAACTGAAATTTAGTCACGTTTTGCCTCTTAATTAATTATGTAGCTGCACCATCGGCGTCTTCATAAAACTTTGTTGTGCCGCATTCGTCCCCGAACCTGTCGCACTGTCGACCAAGGATCGCACCAGATTTAACGAAACTAACAGCACCTCGGTCACCGACCTCCTTACGACGAACGCTGGTTTCATCCTGCTAAATACGTTTGGTATAATCACTCATTTCTTGGTCACCCTCCGGACGGCCAAGTTCCTCAAGGTAGCGACTCTTCTAGAAGAATATGCGACACGCCACCCTACGCCAAAAGCTAAACTGTTTAACTCCTGGACGATCGGGGAGTTATTGTGCAGCCTGTTTTCCTTAACTTACCTGACATTTTGGGCTTACTTTTGTTACAGTGAATTACGAGAAACAGTAGAATTTTTGTCTCTCTTGCTAATTGGTGGCTATCAGCCGGCACCGTGGGGCTATGCGGTCATTTACTTGACGGCACTGATCCTTCTAGAGTACAGCATTTGGTTCGTGCATATGCAAATCTTCTTTCCCACAAATCTCATCTCAGAATTTTTGTCCGACCTGATTCATGAGATTACAGAGAGAAGTAGGAATTACTCAGCGGAACCAACTTTTGAAAGCAACAAAACTATTAAATCAAAATCCAAAGGCAGAATCAAGTCAATCTCGTGGACAATTCTGAACGTAGCTAATGACGACACATTTTGGGTCACGCTAAGTAGCCGTTACATACAAATTGAGAACATCGTATTGGCATTTGAGTCCTTTGTTGGTCCGTGCATTACCATTTCCCTGGCTTTCGCGGTGGGTTCGAGCGTTTGCATGATATATATCGCTACACTTTCCGACCTGGTCTGGTCAAGTAGGATCCTTCGAACTTGTGTAATTCAGGGAACATGTTTCACAGCAGCATTTCGGGTTTTTGCGATTACAAGTGTGGGGGAAATGTTAAAAGAAAAGTATGCACAGTTGAGGAAGGAGATAGCCATTGCGAGGGACAGAAGTTTGTCAAATTTCAGTATTGTTGAACCACGAGAGGTATGTAATTAAAAGTATTTATGAGTTTCAAAGTAATAATAATTCTGCTCTAAAATTTGAATACAAATTGTATCTCGAAAAAATATGTAGTTGGATAATTTCGACCGATTAGTGCATGCTCTTCCATTGAAATTGAATGCTGGAGGATATTTTGTTGTGAGTAGGAGAAATGTTACATCGGTAAGTGTAAAAAATGTTACATTTGGGTTCAAAAAATTTTGCAATCAAATTATTGTGTGAAATTTCAGATCGTTAGCGTGGTTATTACGTATTTTATTGTACTACAGCAGTTCAAGATGTCAGAGAAGTAGAGTGGAATGAAAATTTTACCACACTGAAACAAATCAACAAATACAATCCAAAGTTATTACTAAATCGATACTCAGTAAGGAGTACGTATGTACATACATCTACACATTCCTGCATACGTGACTCTACCAGATTTTTAATAGCGTCACATTACACACAGATTTTATTAACCTAAAAATAAAAATATTTTTTACTAATATTGAGAGGATTATGCTGTTTTACAGTGGCAGCAAGATAACCTTACCCCGCCGAATCTCAAGGCCATGCGCGCACAACGACAGGCTCGATCCCGCACAAATCGCCTAAAAAACAGGGTCTCGTTTTTAGTCACTCTAGTGACCTTAATATTTGACCTTTTGAGGTCAAACTTGGCACACACATTGCCAATCATATTCCCCAGGGTGGTTCTCAAGGATTTTGAGCTAGGTCCCTTGAATGACCTTCCAGAAATTACCAAACTTTTTGCATAATATTTGGTTTTTACACTCTAGTGACCTTAATATTTGACCTTTTGAGGTCAAACTTGGCACACACATTGCCAATCATATTCCCCAGGGTGGTTCTCAAGGATTTTGAGCTAGGTCCCTTGAATGACCTTCCAGAAATTACCAAACTTTTTGCATAATATTTGGTTTTTACACTCTAGTGACCTTAATATTTGACCTTTTGAGGTCAAACTTGGCACACACATTGCCAATCATATTCCCCAGGGTGGTTCTCAAGGATTTTGAGCTAGGTCCCTTGAATGACCTTCCAGAAATTACCAAACTTTTTGCATAATATTTGGTTTTTACACTCTAGTGACCTTAATATTTGACCTTTGAGGTCAAACTTGGCACACACATTGCCAATCATATTCCCCAGGGTGGTTCTCAAGGATTTTGAGCTAGGTCCCTTGAATGACCTTCCAGAAATTACCAAACTTTTTGCATAATATTTGGTTTTTACACTCTAGTGACCTTAATATTTGACCTTTTGAGGTCAAACTTGGCACACACATTGCCAATCATATTCCCCAGGGTGGTTCTCAAGGATTTTGAGCTAGGTCCCTTGAATGACCTTCCAGAAATTACCAAACTTTTTGCATAATATTTGGTTTTTACACTCTAGTGACCTTAATATTTGACCTTTTGAGGTCAAACTTGGCACACACATTGCCAATCATATTCCCCAGGGTGGTTTTCAAGGAATTTGACCTAGGTCCCTTGAGTGACCTTCCAGAAATTACTAAACGTTTTGCATAATATTTGGTTTTTACACTATAGTGACCGTACTTCTTGACCTTTTGAGGTCATATTTGGCACACACACTCACAACCATATTCCCCAGGGTGGTTTTCAATTATATTGACCTAGGTGACCTGCGTGACTCTCCAGAAATCATCAACTTTTTGCATTATATTTAGTTTTTCTAAGGTCAGGTAAAAAACTATTTTAGAAGTGCCAGTTGAAAGATTTCAAGTTTAATATGACTAACCCACGCAAATTTGATCTTCGAATTATGTGTAAAGCTATATATAAGACCATTGGTGACAATTTCTAAAAGGTGTGGGTGACTTCAAAGGGTCCCTCCACATACAAATTTTCCCAATTCCACTTCCATTAGGGGCGACTGGAAGCCGTTGTACCAAATTACAACTCTATTTGACGATGTTGAGAAATCAGTATGGGTGACCCCATCGGGTCCCACCGGATGAAAATTTTTCCAATCTGAATTCATTTTTTACCATTAGGAGCCACTAGCTATCTGTATGCCAAATTTCAACTTTTTATGACAATTTTTAAATCTGGAGCATAGCACCCCACCCACTTAGATGACACCCCAATTTGACCGATTTCACCCACCTTCGAACTCGTTTCATAACTTTGTCCAATATGCATATGGTAAAATTGCAAGTCTATCGTGTTTGCGGACGGACATGACGGTCCCATAAGCCCGGACACGGGCTAAGACTCCATAGCGAGGGTATAACTATATAGTTACTATATAGCAACCACTCGGATATTCGTTATAGGGAAAAGTCACTGGTTTCTCAACCAATCGACAAAATTATTGCTTCCGCTTATATTAAAATGGGGGCGATGTTTCATAAATTTAAATACCGCGCTATGTAGGTAGCCCCTTCATACTTAAATTGCGATATGCAACCATTCACCACCATCAAAACTTTTTTCTGGGAGGTCATATCGAAAAATCCCTTAGGATGGTTCTAGATTATGTCCGTAATTGATTTTTTGGTCTCTTTATTTTTTCTCTAAAACGCACCCCCTTGACTGTAGAAGGCGGTCAAGGTTTTCGAAGGGGGGGGGGTGAATGCATACTAAGGTGTAACTGTAACTATATTTTTTTACCTGACCTTAGAAAAAACTAAATATAATGCAAAAAGTTTGATGATTTCTGGAAGG